>NC_041364.1:15049975-15082475 GCF_900634415.1 Cottoperca gobio
AACACTCTCAATTCCAGAAGAAAGAGTTAATTCCTCCCCCATCTTTACTATGACCAAACTCCAGTCCGCCAGGTGGCGCTAACGCCCTCTGTGTTAGCGGCCAACCTCCGCCAGTATAAAAAGGAAGGACACAACAATTATATTAGGAGACATTTGAGAAACAGGAAGGTAAGTCTCAATGTCACGATTTTTACAGTGTAGTTTTGCTTACATTAGCTTTACGATACAAATATCTCCGATTTGTGTGAGATATATGTGCTTTATTGTAGTCGGATGGACCTAAATGTTGGCCTCTTTGGATTAAACGACCATGTTAACATGCCAGTCAAGAAAGCTTTTCAAGGACCCTAGCAGCTAACTGTTAGCCTACTGGAGCTAGTTGACGACACTTAGCTATCACAGCTAACCAGTCGATTGTTTTGTGGTTTCTCTATTGTGTATTTATATAATCTGGCACCTGAATCGACCTGATGAATAACATTATTACGCTTTTACTAACGTTACACATGCACTCTTAAGTTACTGTAACATATGTTTAAAAAGGTTGAGCCGGTTTGTTTTTAAATTATTACTGTCATTAACCAAATCTTTAGACATTACACATGCATGTATTATTGCACAATAGCCAGCCAGTCATGCTAACATAAGTAAGACCAGTTTACCTTAAAGATCCGTATTCAATGTCAAACAGTCACATTCAGAGCCCCTGTTAGGTAACTGCGTATGTTTGTATTGCTATAATTATTACAGCTAATCTGTTCTGTATGAAAACAGACGGACCAAACTGTGAACCCCTTTTTGTATTTTGTTAACTTATTCACACGCACTAATAGTTAATCTGGAAACCAAGTAGTTGTTATTTAATAGTTGCATTAAACTGAGTGGTTGAATTGCCTAGATACATTAAAAATAAGTGTGCCTCTTTCTACCAAGATGCACAGAGCTGTGTCAGTGCCACTATACATTTTCCAACTATTTGCGTTTGATTATTTGCATTTAGTGCAATCAGGAAAATCATCTTATCTTTTTATGTAAATGTATTATTGTCTTTTCAGATCAGCTTTCTGGTAAACATGGGCCACCACTTCGGAGACTTGGCCAGGGTCAGGCATGTGATCACATACAGTCTGTCCCCCTTTGAGCAGAAGGCTTTCGCCAACTGCCTCTCCAAAGGAATCCCCAATGTGTGGAGAAGGTTCCGGGGCTCTTTCTTCAAAGTTGCCCCCTGTGAGTTTCTAAATTTAGCATCTGTCCATTTATGCAAGAGTCAACAATATTTTCTCTACTAGTCTAATCCTACTTTGCAAGCAAATATATATCTATATTTCTCATGTAGAGTCGTACCCTCTCCGATCTGCAGTCTGTTCTGAATATATATATATATATAGATAATCCTCGAGATCTCTATCTATATATGATCGAGAGAGAGAGATAGAGATCTCCTATCCTCTCTACCGCTATCTAGCTATATATATCCTCGATCTCGCGCTATCTCTATCTATATATATCCTCTATCTCGATCTATCATATATATCTGCGCTATCGCTCGCAGCCTATCTAGAAGAGCTCTCTATCCTATATATATCCTCTATCTCTATTATATCTATCGATCTATATATATCTCCTACTCTCTCGATCTCAGCTATCTATAGATATCTCTCAGCTCTCTCTATCTCTATCTATATATATCTCTCTATCTCTATCTATCTATATATATCCTCTATTCTCTCTATCTCTATCTATATATATCTCTCTATCTCTATCTATCTATATATATCTCTCTATCTCTATCTATATATACTCTCTCTATCTCTATCTATCTATATATCTATCTATCTACAACTTAATATTGCTTGTTTTTTTTCACGATCACTGCAGAGATGGTATGTTATTTAATATAAAGATATATTGGTTTTAGGATTTTACTCGTGGCCTTTACTGCACAGCAAGGTGTGGCTAAAAACAATTAAATGTAGTGAAGGACGTTTTGCTAATTTGTTTTATAATCTTTCTTTTTCAGCATTGGTGGTCCTGTACGTGACATACACATGGGGCAACAGTGCCAATCAGGCCAGCAAGAGGAAGAATCCAGCAGACTTTGAGAATGACGTATAAAGTCCTGCCACCTCTTCTAAAAGCTGTCCAATGCTATTAATTCCAACTCTGTATGTTTTACCAATAAAGGCAAAAAATATTTACGTGAAATTGGTCTTTGATTGATTTCAGTCAGCCATCTCTTTGTGATTGGATTAATGTTCATTCAATGTGTCAAATTAATGCTACTTGTTTACATTATATAATCCACATTTAGTGCTATAGTGATACGTCAATTAACAGAAAATTAAGCAGCCTATCGTTTTGATAATTGCTTGAATGTATCAAGCAAAAATGCATATGGTTGCTCCACAACTGCAATGTGATGATTTGCTACTTTTCTGATAATAAAAAGATTAAATATTGTGTTTTGGACTGTGGATGGAACAAACAAGTTGACAAAGAAGATACAGCCTTGGTATTTGGGAGTGTGATGAGCGTTTGTCACTATTGTGACATGTTAAAGACTAATGAAAAGATGAATCGATAATAATAAATGGTTGATGGTGATTTTTGGCAATTGGTCAACTTAAAAGCTAAATAGTCTAATTGGTGAGTAGAGTGATTTGAGAATAAATAAAATCACACTAAAGACACTTAAAAGTCAAGTGACTAAACATTTGCATTACAATTGGGCTTTTATGTTCCACTGGAAGATGGGGTTTCACAGCTTTAGATACAGTGAAGGAAATAAGTATTTGATCCCTTGCCGATTTTGTAAGTTTGCCCACTTACAAAGAAATGAACAATCTATCATTTTAATGGTAGGTGTATTTTAACAGTGAGATACAGAATATCAAAAACGAAAATCCAGAAATTTACATCATACAAAAGATATAAATTGATTTGCATTTAATGGTGTGAAATAAGTATTTGATCCCCTTGCAAAACATGACTTAATACTTGGCCAGCACAGAGGTCAGACGTTTTTTGTAGTTGGTCACCAGGTTTGCGCACATCTCAGGAGGGATTTTAGTCCACTCTTTGCAGATCCTCTCCAAATCCTTCAGGTTTCAAGGCTGATGTTTGGCAACTCGAAGTTTCAGCTCCCTCCACAGATTTTCTATAGGATTAAGGTCCGGAGACTGGCTAGGCCACTCCATCACCTTAATGTGCTTCTTCTTTAGCCACTCCTTTGTTGCCTTGGCTGTATGTTTTGGGTCATTGTTGGGCTGTAAGATCCATTCACGACCCATTTTCAGTGTCCTGGCTGAGGGAAGGAGGTTATTGGCCAAGATTGTATGGTACAGGGCCTCGTCCATCCTCCCCTCGATGCGATGAAGTCGCCTGTCCCCTTAGCAGAGAAACATCCCCAAAGCATAATGTTTCCACCTCCATCCTTGACAGTGGGGATGGTGTTCTTGGGGTTATAGTCAGCAATTCTCTTCCTCCAAACACGGCGTGTCGAGTTGATGCCAAAGTTCTCAATGTTGGTCTCATCTGACCACATCACCTTCTCGACGATTGATGGCCATTTTGTGTTTCTTCCATTTTTGAATAATCGCACCAACAGTTGTAGCCCATTCCAGCCTTGTGCCGGTCTACAGTCGTGTCCCTGATGTCCTTAGACAGCTCTTTGGTCTAAATTTATAGACTGTTAATTTCTTTGTAAGTGGGCAAACTTACAAAATCGGCAAGGGATCAAATACTTATTTCCTTCACTGTATATCTGAATCAGAAATACTTTATTGATCACTGTGGGGAAATTCTACAATAGAAATGTGTAAAAACAGAGAAATTCTAAGAGAAATAAGTATTTCAAAAGATGAGCAGTTATACTACAATATATCACAACAATAAGTATGGAAAAAGTGAAACTATAAATATGTAATATGTTTTTTTTTAAGTGTAAATAATACTGCGAATTTTAATCTATGATCGTGTTAAAATGCAGGAATAGCTTAAATAATACGAATAATAGTTTAAATGAACAGTATTAATGCAACAGTATTGAACAGCTGAATTATTGTACTGTTAAGTAAATCAGTATAACGGATATGGTAGTAGTAATATTGCGAAGAAATCTAAATAGCAGCTGTATGCGTTAGATTACTGCTGCTGTAATGACTTTCCTTGCCTGTAGAGGGCGCACGATAACAGCGTCTCGTGCTCTGCAGTCGGATGCTATTGGTTGGTGAGACAGAGAAAATTCTTGAACGTTCTCACTCATCAGCCGGCGCACCGCATGCTGCTACCCAGCTTCATGGAACAAGAACAAGGGTGTATCACCGTCCGCTGACTGAAACCCACTATAACTGCTGCTGTCACTTTTTAGCACTGAATTATATTCCTGTTCTTCCTTGTAATTACTGTACTCTACACTGTTCAGTTAGCTAGAGAATATGTCAGTTGTCGGATTTGACGTCGGGTTCTTGAACTGCTATGTAGCGGTAGCCAGAGCCGGGGGGATTGAAACTGTCGCTAATGAATACAGCGATCGATGTACACCGTAAGTACACTTAGATACATTATTGAGTATGATTTGTGTTGTATTATCTGCCCTGATAGCTGGTACAGAATGTGAACGAATTCCACTTTAGTTAATCATAATATTGGATTAAGCTAACATTGCTACGTAGCTAGTTAGCATGCTAACTGGTTTCACAACAGGAAACTGCATGCGACTGCTAAAGCTAATGCTAGCTAAAACGGAACCATTGTGAGCATAAAGAAATCCTGTTACTACTTCACGTTATGACATGCTTCTTGTGGTGTCTTGCTACAGTACCGTCGTCGAGATAAACTAAAGACTAATAATTTACCTGCTAAGTCAGGTGATGGATTTTTTTTTTTACTGCAGACATGAATGAGCGCATGATGGGAGGAGGCCGGATCGTGGCTGTCAAACGTCTTTATTAATTAATTGTACCTAAATCTCAGACCCATAATCCAAAAATGAACCATAAAGAATTATAGAATATATATTTGCAAACATTAAAAAAATATTACGTGTAAAAAAAACATAATCTAAATCAATTACCTTTTTTCTGCTGGTTTTAACTATTAACCCTATAAGAAGCGACATCGTTGTAGAAAAGAGAACTGACTTGTGTTTTCTGTTTTTAGAGCATGTGTTTCCTTTGGACCCCGGAGTCGATCGATCGGTGCTGCTGCAAAAAGCCAGGTATGCTTACATGGTACAGTGGCGGGACACTGGATACATGATCACTAACCTGTCAAAAGAGGGACCTCTTTTTCCATAGTGCGTTATGAGCACAAACAACACTAGGCATGGGTACAGCACACATCAAATTCAGCACAAACATAGAGCAAGTCATTAAGATATAATAAACAGGAAGGCACTCCAAAATGTGAGAACAAGTAACAACCAGCCAACATGTTTCAGCCTTTTAAAAAAAAATGGCTTTTTAATAATAACTTTCTTATTGTTACTTGTTCTTATATTTTGGAGTACCTTCCTGTTCATCCTGCTTTTCCCCGTTTTCCAAGAGCACCCAACACATCTTTGATCTACGGTTGAGTATACAGATTAACCCGTTCTCTTTTTTTGCTTAGGTATGCGAGTGTTTAATGGAGAGTTTATTTTAATTTTTTTACAGATCGTCACAAACTGCAAGAACACAGTCCAAGGTTTCAAGCGGTTTCATGGCAGGGCGTTTTCGGATCCCTATGTGCATCGCCTCAAAAACAGTTTGGTCTATGATATTGCACAAATGCCCACAGGAACAACTGGCATCAAGGTAAGGAAATAACCAGAAAAAGTCACGGTTAGTTAAGGTGAAATTATATTAATGTTTACTAACTGCCCAGACACGCTGGATATACCTACTAATTACTCTTCTAAGATTTAATATGCACTCTAAGAGACATGTAATGACTCTCATATCTTGTTATCGCTTGGCCAGCCAACTCAAATAATGATCAACCTGCCTGCATGGAGAAGGGTTTTTATTCAGTACAAAAACCACGTTTCAAAGTGACTCATTGGGGCAGAGATAATAAAGAAACTGATAACAACTGATCATTTTCGAAGACTGCACACCTGAAGTAGTTTAGTAGATGTCTAATCAGGCAGGTTAACTGAAAACACTTTAACTTTAAACAAAACATGTTTCTTCTTTTTTTGCAATAATATCAAAATGTTAATATAGTAAATGCAATACAATAATATACATACAAATAATATTACACAGCATGATTTTAAATGGATACAATTGCAGCTATTGTTTGTTAAAGTTATTTATGATACATTTTTTCATTCAGACATGATTATCTTTTGTGTTTGGAAGACCAAATAAGTTTCTTTTTTTTCTGTTCTGTGGTGTCTGTTTGGCACATTGAGTTTTCAGACACAGTTTGAATACTAACAAGCACTCAAGACATGTAGATGATGAACCCATGATGCAGCACACGTGTGCATCTTTATGTAGTGAAATGTCTGTCTGTCATCGCAAGTACAAGGGATACTGCTAACACTTACTGAGAGATGTTGGTACCTGAGAACATTGGTTACAATCAATGTTAAATGAACTGTGCACGTTTGGAAATGTGCTTTATTGTTAGGTGTAATATTAGTTTTTACATTTAGAGCAATGTAACAATCTTTTCATGTCTGACCATTTTTAAAGGTGATGTACATGGAGGAAGAGAAGGTGTTCAGCATTGAACAGGTCACCGCCATGCTGCTGACCAAGCTGAAGGAGACTGCGGAACAAGCTCTCAAGAAGCCTGTGGCGGACTGTGTTGTGTCTGTGAGTATTACATATAACTGCACAGTTTTTGATGCTGTCCTTGAACGTGATAAGTAGAGGGGCAAAATATGTAGTATAGTGTGTGTGCGTATATATAATATAGTCCTGGCCAGCATAAAAAAGGTTAAATGCTCCACCCACACAGGTGTTTTAACTAGGGCTGTATCGAATAGTTGAAGCTTCATTCATAACATTGACATTCAAATTCTGAATCAACATTCAAATGCTGCGCAGCTTTTATTTTTTTCTTCATGTCTGTTCATTCTGTTTTAAACCTGGTATTTTCTACACATTTGCAGATAAAAATAATATTATTATTTACTATTACTATTTGTCAAATTAGATTCTAGTGGTGGCTGCGAAGGATTGTTTCAGCCTCGTGTGATCCAAACATTTCCAAAAACTCCAGACCCCCGAAGTCAAAATGTATTGATAAATGTAATAATTTCCAAAATATTCTGCTTCAATCCATGTGTTTGTGTTTAGTCATTCAAAAAAGACATTTTCAGTGTAGTCAAATAAACCGTTGGCTCTGCTGCTAACTCATAGACTAACTCATTTAATCAGATTAATCACTTTATTCAAATTGAGGATCTTATTTGAGGATACATTTTTTTTGGGAGATGACATTATAAAATATGACGACGGACACTCAAAGCTTCAAATGTAAAGAAAAAAGACATTCGGTACTGCCCTAGTTTAGCTAGTTTAACTTCAGCCTGACTAGAGGTCTAATCAGAGAAGTACATTGAGAACACTTAGTTAAAATATGAATCTATTTCAAATGCTCTTCTATTGTCACCAGGTTCCCTGCTACTACACTGATGCTGAGAGGAGATCAGTAGTGGATGCTGCTCAGATTGCTGGTCTCAACTGCCTGAGGCTCATGAATGAGACGACTGCAGGTCTGTACAAGTTTTTTTTGGGGCAGGGCTTGGACAAGGATGTGCATTTTACTGTTTGTTGACATTAGCTGCCAAAAGGCACACTTTGATATTGATTCCAGTAGATGTTTACATCTTTAATAATGTAATAATGTTCCTTCCAGTTGCATTGGCGTATGGGATCTACAAACAAGATCTCCCTGCTCCGGAAGAGAAGCCCAGGAATGTGGTATTTGTGGACTTGGGCCATTCTGGATACCAGACATCAGTGTGCGCCTTCAATAAGGGCAAAGTCAAGGTATGTAGCTAAATAAACACGCAGAACATTTATTATCAATCGACCTGAGGCGTTGTTTCATTGCTTCAACGCTCTCTTGGCCTCCTCTCCTTGTCTCGCAGGTCCTTGCTACAGCTTGTGACCCAGAGTTGGGAGGAAAGGACTTTGATGAAGTATTGGTGAAGCACTTCTGTGGGGATTTTGGCAAGAGGTACAAGCTTGATGTCAAGACAAAGCCCAGGGCTCTGGTCAGGCTTTACCAGGAGTGTGAAAAACTCAAACGAGTGATGAGTGCCAACTGCTCTGACCTGCCACTTAACATTGAGTGCTTCATGAATGACATTGATGTCTCTGGAAAATTGAACAGGTAGACCGACAAGAAATAATTTGTTGCTTTTAGTATCACGTTTCTTCTCTACTGTGTCTTATTTTACATTTAATTTTAACACTTAAGTCATGTTGACCTTTTCTCTTGCACAAAGGGGTCAGTTTGAAGAGATGGCAGTTGATATTTTGGCCCAGGTTGAGGCTCCACTGCAGAGTCTGCTGGACCAAACCAGTGAGTTAACTACTTTCTTATTAATCCAGTTAAAGAACTTAATGCATTCATGCTCCTTGGTCTTTGTGATGATAAAACTGTGTTGTTTTCCCCATAAGAACTGAAAAGGGAAGACATCTATGCAGTAGAGATCGTGGGGGGAGCTTCCAGGATCCCAGCTGTCAAAGAGAGAATCAGCAAATTCTTTGGGAAGGAGTTGAACACCACACTGAATTCTGACGAAGCTGTGGCCAGAGGATGTGCCCTGCAGGTATGTGGTGCTGCAGGAATGAGTCTGTAAAACTCGGAAATGAGTTGGCGTTTGCACTTCCGGTTCCCTCATCTTGAAGTAGATTTGGTATTTGGTTTGATGCCTTAAGTACGGACTGTGGTTAACACGAGCATAAAGAGATCTTAACGTTTTGTTCTACGACAGAAGATACGTCAGTAGATACCCCACTCGTGAGTTTTGAAGCTTTTACGTGTCTTGAAAAAGGCGGTTGCTAACAAGTGGCTAAATGAGACTAAAGAGGATGTTAGGGACATTAAGCGTCATCAGCTTTTTAAAAACATTAGTGTTCATTTGTGACCCTTCTGAACAGGTCATAAACTATTGTTTGCCACAGCCTGTTCTGCATGAATCAAATAGGAAAATCCCATTGGCTGTAATGCTGGTCTCCACCCCTCCCATTGCTTACCAGAAAGTGCTTAAATAAGCATCTGTTAAAGGGATTTTTGTTTTCATGTTAAACGTTTTTGTTATGACTGCGGCTCTCATTGAAAAACCTGTTTGTCTCCACAGTGTGCGATACTGTCACCTGCCTTCAAAGTGCGGGAATTCTCCATCACAGATGTTGTTTCTTATCCCATCTCCTTGAAGTGGCATTCTGCTGCAGAGGAAGGACTGAGGTAAAAAAAAAACCATCTGTTTTTGATCATTATCTAACCCTCCTAATCCCACCCCCTCCTATCTCTGGTCTTTATTTCAGATGTAATAATTATTATGAAATATTCCTTTGTTGCAGTGATTGCGAGGTATTTCCTATAAACCACGCAGCCCCTTTCTCCAAAGTGCTGACGTTCTACCGGAAAGAACCTTTTTCTTTGGATGCCTACTACAACAGCGCTAAGGACCTGCCCTACCCTGATCCCACCATTGGTAAGCAGCGCAAGCTTCTTAAGTGGCAACCAGGGGATAGAAAGACAAAACAAACATCCTTTCATGTTTCTGTCTAAGTGACAAATGGAAGTCTAATATTAACTCTCCTTTTAGTAGATTTGATCCACAAACTCCTGAGAAAAATATCTGGGTTGATAAATTAATCAAATTACTGACCTCACCTCCCAAGACTAATAACATCAAGAGGAGTTTCGCTTGCCTAATTTTTGTTATTGCTGTGTTTTTTTTTTTTATTCCTTCCAGGTCAGTTCTTGATCCAGAAGGTTGTCCCACAGGCATCTGGAGAGAGCTCCAAGGTGAAAGTGAAGGTGCGAGTGAACATCCATGGTATCTTCAGTGTGGCCAGCGCCTCCCTGGTTGAAGTGCAGAAGTGTGATGAGACAGAGGAACCCATGGAAACGGAACAGGTCAATGAAAAAGATGGAGAGGTAATTCAGCCACACAAGTGTATTTTATTTTCATCATAATATGTCATTTTACACCAAACACCAGATTAGTATTACTAAAGTACTATTTGTACTTCTGTTTTGAGACCAAACAAATTATTATTACTCCGGCAGAACAAGATGCAGACCGATCAGGATGAGCAGCAGGGTCAGGGAGAGGGTCCGAAAGAAGCAGAAGAGAAGACGCCCCGTGAGAATGAGGAGATGGAGGTAAGGTGCTCAATTTTTGTGGAAGAAGATTTGTCCTGTAGATTGTCTTAACAAGGAGATGCAATTCAATACAATAGCTCACAATAAATGTGTTTTTGAGAAACTTATAATCAGTCTTTCATTCTCATGTTTGTAATTGGTGTTAGACATTTATAATACAGTATAATACCATACCACCACTTACGGCCTCAAAATAAGAGACACAATGTAGACGAAACTAAACTTTATGTTGGGTCATTGCATGTATTGAATCATTTTGAGTGGTATTTTGAATCTCAATACCTATGCTCCTACCTTTTTAGATTACCCCAGAGGAAGGCAAAGGCGAGAAGAAGTCCGACCAGCCTCCACAGGCCAAAAAGCCCAAAGTCAAAACAAAAGTGGTCGATCTTCCAATTGAAAACGCTCCACAGTGGCAGCTAGCTGATGACATGCTCAATCTTTTTGTAGAAAATGAGGTAACTGAACTTTCATTCATCACATGCACAGTACACATTACAAAATCCACCCATCCTTTGTTACTTGATCTATTTTGAAGTGTTCAGCGGTTACAGTTGCTGTTTGGATTCTCTTCAGGGAAAGATGATTATGCAGGACAAACTGGAGAAGGAGAGGAATGACGCCAAGAATTACGTGGAGGAGTACGTGTACGAGATGAGGGACAAACTACATGGCATGCTGGAGAAGTTTGTCGGTGAATCTGTGAGTAAACGGTCACTCCTGGCTTATTGTAAAGTGATCAAAGTAAGCATCTTTATAATCACGGTCCAACAGATTTGGTTTCCTTTTTTACGTATTATGAAATTCTTTTTATTTTAGGACCGAGATGCCCTCTCAATAAAACTGGAGGATACTGAAAACTGGCTGTATGAAGATGGGGAAGACCAACCCAAACAGGTGTACATTGATAAACTGGCTGAGATCAAGGTAATTATTGCTATAGTATTATCTTTTATTCCCTTATCTTTTATTTGGTTGAAATTTAGATTTCTTGAACTGACATGTATACTGTGTCCGCTAAAGAAACTAGGCCAGCCCATCCAGGAGAGGTATACGGAGGCTGAAGTGAGACCTAAAGCATTTGAGGAGTTGGGAAAACAAGTCCAGCAGTACATGAAATTTGTGGAAGCGTACAAAATGAAGGTAAATCTAAAAGCTTTTTAAAATAGAATGCTGGCCTTTCAATTACAAATAAAAGTAATGAAGCCTGCGGTAATAAGTAACACTACTTTTGTTATTTCCCTTTTTCGATTTCCAGGAGGAGCAGTATGACCATATAGATGAGGCAAATGTCAAGAAAGTGGACAAAATGGCCAGCGATGCAATGATGTGGATGAACAGCGCCATGAACCAGCAAAGCAAACAAAACTTGACGATGGATCCATCCGTCAAAGTAAAAGACATTCAAGCAAAAACAAGGGTGAGTGTCTACTACATTAGAACTTCAAAATACCAAAACACTAAGAAACGTGACGAGAATGCAGGACGTGTAAAATGAAGATGCAAGTTGCTTATGACGACTAGATTAGTAAATTCAAATTGTAGCCATTGGTGATGCTAAAGCAAATTTAATTTGATGGTTAGCTTCACTCGTGTAGAATTCATTCTAACAACTAACTAAATTCTGCAACTAACAATTATTTTCATTTGTTGATTATTTTCTCGATTTAGTTGTTTGGTCTACAAAGTGTCAGAAAATGGTATAAAATATCCATCAGTGTTTCCCAAAGCCCAAGATAACGCCATCAAACGTCTTGTTTTGTCCACAACTCAAAGATATTAAGTTTACTGTCAAAGGAGTCAAGAAATCAGATAATATTCACACTTAAGAAAAAAATTGAAATTACTTAAACTGATTTAAACAATAATCCAAAGAAATTGGTGATTAATTGAATCCATTAATGTTTGTAGCTCTGATTTATTCAGCTGTTTATTACTCCTTCATGCACATGTTGATGCAGAAATGTACCACTTTTTCATCATATGTTAGTGTTGCAACATGAGACACTGAGGTCAACGATCTACCAGCAACACATTAGTAACTCTGGTGCATATATAATCACTGGGCCAGGACCACACAACTATTTTAATAAAACCATTATTACATGTTGTGTCATTTTTCAGGAGCTGTTCTCTGCTTGTAACCCCATTGTGACCAAGCCCAAGCCCAAGGTAGAGCTTCCCAAGGAGGAGACTCCTGCAGAGGAGAACGGGCCTGTCAACGGACAGGAGAAACCCCAGGAAGAACCTGCAGACAAGGGAACAACTGAGAACACAGGCACCTCAGAAACCACAGAAAACAAGCCTGATATGGACCTTGATTAAAGCAGCTTAGCACCCCTTTAAGCAAAGCTGAACGGGAGCTGGTTGTTTCAGATTGAGATGCAGCCTGGGTTTATATCAGAGCAGGTAAAGTGTTTTCAGGAATTGCACTCCAGTCAAAAGCAGGCAGGGTGATTAGCACACTGAGCCCAGCTCCTGGTGGTATCTGTCTTATGACATAGCATGCCCTCTCTCTTTCTGGATGACATAAATCTAAAGCCAGCCGCAATAAGCCTGTTTGACAATGAGCGCTGTACACATAATGGTATTTATTTCTGTTGTGTGCCCTGTAAGTGTTCTGGTTTGTGTCACTATGGTTTTAATAAAGTTATTGAAAATCACTTGTAGCATCTTTTATTACTGAGGTCAAATATACCCATGGTTTCACAAAAGCATTCCTCTTGCCCAGCTACCAACAAAGACACAGCTCATGTTTTCAAGTCCATATTTTTGGAGGTTTTGATGACATGACAGGAGTTTAAAGTCCACATTAAACTCATATTATGCATATATTTAAGAGGTTAGTTATAACGCCACATAATGTAAATTGGTACGAATTTACAAATCAAATCAAATTTATTTGTATAGCCCAATATCACAAATTATACATGTGTCTCAGTGTGCTTTACAGACTGTACAGGTTACGACACCCTCTGTCCTTAGACCCTCACATCGCACAAGGAAAAGCTTCCTAAAAGAAACCCCATAATTAAAGGGGGAAAATGGAAGAAACCTCAGGGAGAGACTGAGGAGGGATCCCTCTCCCAGGACGGACAGACGTGCAATAGATGTCGTGTGTACAGGATAAACATAGTACAAATAAAACATTTGACAGAAATGATGTAGTGTTGGAAAAAAAAAGAAAGTTTGGATGAATCCAGGACAATTAAATTTAACAGTAAAATTAACTGTTTTTTATATATTTGTTGTAGCTATGTGTTGAAATTGTTAACTTTAAGGGCCAAATGTGAACCCGATAAGGTTAGAAGGCATTGTTTGTATGTAAATGTGGCCGACTCTGTTTATTGTGTGTAACTGTAGCAACCACTTAATGTTCTGCTCGTTTCTGTTAAATATATAATTCTCGCTGTCTTCATACAAATACGTACACAGCTTAAAACGACTGCAATGTTTGTTAAAAGCTTTTAACGTCTGTAAACTACTCGACAGAAGTTTTTGGTTATTTCAGTGCATTAAAACAGCACTCTCATTTCTCAGATCAAATTAGCTACGCAGCTAGCTTACTAGCTAACATTAGCTGATGTTCAGTGGACGTCACCTCCGCGTTGAGCGCTGTTTCCATCCAACAGCAGAAATCACATGATCTCCCTGATCCTGTCTGCTGCGAGTAAAAGCTACAAATACACTCCAAGGTAAAGTGTACACAATAACTATTTTCTTTTGTGGATTGTGTTTAATGACATCAATACTATAGTGAACGTTTTGGTCACAATTCGCGTTTGCGTCAAAAGTTGACTTTTTATTTTGCCGCTTGAGCAATAACGCACTTATCTTTATTTACTGTCGCTGCATGGCAGTTACCTTGATGAGGCTAAAGTCTGAATAAGGTGTGCTTTGTCCTGAATTACTTCAAGGCTGAGATACTTAAGACAAGCAACCCTTTCTTCTCTTCTACTTTCTTTCTCCAGGACGATGAAGCTGATCATCCTCAATGACTACGACCAGGCGAGCGAGTGGGCTGCAAAGTACATCAGAAATAAGATTTTACTGTTCAGACCTGCCCCGGACAGATATTTCACCCTGGGGCTTCCTACAGGTGAGTAGGAGCACGTAACCCCGCACAGCTTTGTTTATTTGTTTCAGAATTTTGTGCTGGAGATGCTTTGTTATAGTGTGTAAAATAGTGTTACATATATATATGTCAACAACCCCCCCTCACGTCAACTGATCAGTTTCAGTGGCGGAAATAGCCATCAGGCACAAATGCTCAAATTATGCTTAAATGGGAACATGTATTAATAAAGTTGTTTAAATCGAAAGTCAAAGTAGCCTACTTATATTCTAGCAGACTGTAATGGACCTGTAAGAACTAAATGTTTTAGCGTGTCTTCACCATGCACATTGGGACAATGGCTACATCATATTTGGGACATTACAGTCTTGCTTGTAAAGTCTATATTGCAAAGAGCCTTGCATGCATTTGGTGGGGTAAAAAATGCAATAATTTCCTCTGAAACATTCAAGTGTAAGGAGAAGAAACTGAAATTCTCAACTACTGTGACTCAAAATATATTGCCCATGTAAATACCATACTTTCCCACTCCGTTACTTTTGCTTTGTAAACTTTTGACTGTCTTCAGGAAGCACCCCTCTGGGTTGTTACAAGAAACTGATCGAGTACTACAAGACAGGACAAATCTCATTCCAGTATGTCAAAACCTTCAACATGGATGAATATGTGGGTAAGTCGACATTATTACATTATTTCCCCCCGAATAAAATGCTTACACATTGAGGAATTCTTGAAAGCTGTGATCTTGCTAAATAAACTGTCACAAAATCCTGTATAGGAATTCCCAGAGATCACCCTGAGAGCTACCACTCCTTCATGTGGAATAACTTCTTCAAGCACATAGACATAAAAGCAGAGAACACCCACATCCTGGATGGCAACGTTGTGGACCTGCAAGCTGAGTGTGCAGCCTTTGAGGAAAAGATAACAGATGCTGGGGGGATCGAGCTCTTTGTCGGAGGTCAGGAGGTCACAGTGTTGTTAATAAACATTATATAAACAACTAATAATTTCATATTTGTGCTCAACACCATTCTGGTAGCGACAGCAGAATTAAAACTACCCCTCCTGTCCTGTCAGGTATTGGACCAGATGGCCACATTGCCTTCAATGAGCCTGGTTCAAGTCTGGTTTCCAGGACGAGGGTGAAGACCCTGGCAAAGGACACGATCATGGCTAATGCCAGATTCTTTGATGGGGATCTCTCAAAGGTGCCCACCATGGCACTGACTGTGGGAGTGGGCACTGTCATGGATTCAAAAGAGGTTAGAAGCCTAGATGAATGTCAACCATTCTGTCCTGTTTCTGAGCTCTGTATTTTGCTAATGCTTAATGTTTCTGCTAAATCTCCAGAACCAGAATATACCAGAACTTTGAGTTGCAGAACAGTGCAATGCTCAAAGATCTTATCATCTTACTGATGCACAAAGAAAACACACCAATTGCGAGTTTCTCTTGCTCAGTCACACCTGAGTTCACATTTAAAACTTCTTCTCAGGTCATGATTCTCATCACCGGAGCACACAAGGCATTTGCTTTATACAAAGCTATAGAGGAAGGTGTGAATCACATGTGGACAGTGTCTGCGTTCCAGCAGCACCCACAGACTGTTTTTGTATGTGACGAAGACGCCACCCTGGAACTGCGGGTCAAAACTGTAAAGTACTTCAAAGGTGAGACTAAAGCACAAAAAGCTACAGTGCTTCTGTATTTCACTTTAATTCATTTGCAATCCAGGTTGCAATAAGCAAACATATTTGTAAAACATGCATGAATCACAGAAAACATGCTGATCCTTGCTCTTTCTTTAGGGATGTTGCATGTGCACAACAAGCTGGTGGAGCTACCTCCCTCAGTGCCGAAGAAGAACTGAGTAGATATTGTCCAAATGTTTTTTAAACTTTACACTCCAATGATTCCTTTATCTTCTGGCGGAGATACATTGGTAAACATCAAGCAGTGCTTGGAGTTTACCTCAAATACTTGTTGTAGACAATCAGGTGCTATTCAGGTTTTCATGTGATTGCTTCTCATTTGTTCTTTTTAATAAAGTGCATTTAACTTTTAATCTCTGTTTCTCTGTGTGTGATTGGGGATTGTCAATGCTGTGCTCCAGTCTGATCCTCCTGTCACATGACAACATGGAACAACTAATGTGGCCTTTAAGTGCTCCTTGTAAGCATCTATCTTCCTGCTTTGTGCTGTAAGCTAATGTTGATTTTACTCTACTACATTTATCTGACAGCTATAGTTAGTGCTTAGCTTACTGTTATTTTTTTAAATAAACAAACTATATGTTCATCTTATAAAATATGATGCATTGTCCATTAATGAATTACCCAATGAAGCAGTTTTCTACACTTTTAAGAACTACCGAATTAAAATGCATTACCATCAATATTGGTAATAATAACATAATTTAGACATTAACATAACATTGGCTAAGGGAACCATTTTGCAGTGATATTTTACTTCAAGTTCTTTAATTATCATGTACAACACCAGGCTTGGATTTCAGGCTCCCTCCAACAAAGCTTGTTAAAAAATATATACAAAGTGATAATCACACGAGAAAAGCAATATGAGAATCTAAGACATAAAATAGTGTTAAAATACAGGACCAAACTTTATACATAAAAAATATAAAATAATATACATTTGTGGTAGACAGTATTTCAAATGGATAAACTGAATGTAAACAGGAATGTAGTAAATGTATATGAATAATCAGAAGTAATAAATATATATACAGTTGTAAACTGTTTGTAAAACAGTGAGGAGTATATAGAGGTAAAGAGCTTTTCATACTTGAAGTACATTTGCTAATAATACAGTTTTCAATTCAGGACTTTTACTTGTAACTGTCAGTAATTTTACATTGTTGTATTTCAACTTTAACAACTGCATACTTCTGAACGAATATTCCGACAGCCCGTGAAGGCAGCACCAAACCCTGCTGCCGTCAGGAGCAGAAGGAGGAGAAGGAAGGAGATGGCCGACTAGGAGCCAACGTTACTGTTGCCACTTCGTTGACGAGATTTCTTAGACACAACACATCTGCACAGTTCGAGTGGGAAGAGGACGTTTTAAATATTTCGCTCCTCTTCCACAATGGCAGAACAAAACAGCAACGTCAGATATCAAGAGGTATGTAACAGTTTTGTGGCACGCCAAAATGTAGTTAGCTAGCAGCTAGCGTTAGCTGCTACCCATCCAGCTAACAGTAGTCAACATTAGCCTGCTGTCACCGAGGAAAACAACGAGCTCAACCGACATTAGTTTACGGGCGGGCCTGGTTGGGCGATAAATACCTTAAGCTTATATCAAACCAAATTTCTCACTAAAATAAATAATAATAATAATAATTTCGTCACTTATAATATGTGTCATGAATGTGACCCATTTTCATTTAGCAGCTTAGTAAGTGACTCGCAACGTTAGCTAGTTTTGGCCTTACTGAGCCGGAATGCTGAGCAGTGTGACTTTGTCGAGCCTTGCACCTAAGCTGTCATACTACCTGACGGTGCTGGGTCAGTGACTTAAACTCCAGTAACAGTACACGATCAAAAATACTAATGCGAAGCCTGCTCATTTATTGACATAAATGCAGCTGATGTGTGAGATCGTGAGGGCGCAGTTCATAGTTTAATTGGGGCTATGTGGTTTTGATGATGTACCAGAGGTTACTGTGTTATTATCACAGATGGAACAGTACAGTTCAGCTAATCTTGCTATTTGAAAAGAAAATAAGGGTTGCAGACAAATCTATCATGACCACTTGTTGCACAGTATATTAATCAATCATCAATTGCAACATTTGTGGAGAGTTAGAATTAGCACCATTTTAAAACTGTATTGTGTGTTTAATACCTGGCTTAAGTACATATGGGGTGTGCAAACAAAGGTACATTGCAACTGGAAGTTCAAATAAGATTGTGTTTACAGATGAAACAAAAGATGGTCTTGTCTGTATGTGTATATACATCTATATATTTATATATCTATACGGTTTAGAGAGAGGAGAGAGAAAAAAGACAGAGAGAGAAAAAAGACAGATAGAGAGAGAGAGAGAGAGGGGGGAGGAGGGAGAGAGAGATAGAGAGAGAGAAAGAAAGGGAGAGAGAGAGAGAGAGAGAGAGAGAGAGAGAGAGAGAGAGAGCTCTCTCTCTCTCCTCTTCTCTCCATCCTCTCTCTTCTCTCTCTCTATCTCTCTCCTCTCTGTCTCTGTCTTTTTTCTCTCTCTCTCTCTCTCTCTCTTTTCTCTCTCTCTCTCTCTCTCCTCCTCCTTTCTCTCTCTCTTTTTTCTCTCTCTCTTTTTTTCTCTCTCTCTCTTTTTTTTCTCTATCCTCTCTCTTCTCTATATAGAGAAGATATAAAATCTATATTTTATATATAGGTTTATATGAAAAGATAATAGAGGATATAATATAGAGAGAGAGAGAGATAGAGAGAAAATAGATAGATATATATGAAAAATATTATATAGAGATATGGTATATATATATAGTGTTATATATATATATATATACATATATATATGATATATATATATTTTATATATATATATATAATTTTATATATATATATATATAATATATATATATATATATATATATATATATATTTATATATATATATTCACATGCATACATAATAGCCAACAACTCAAGTTTTCCTAGATGTTGTAATTTAAGTTTGACCCAAGTTGTGTTTGTCCTTAATTAACATTTCTTCAGCTGGTGAATGAGGATGAACCGGCACAGTCATCCCAGGAGGGTCCTGCCCAGGACGCACCACCACCTTACAGCAGCATTGCAGCAGCAAATGCAGGTTAGGAACCATCACACACTGTCCCATAACTCAAAACAAACACAATTTTGAAGTGGGAGTATTATTGAAATCCATAAATACTATAGTAAGAGTGTAGAAGTCCTTAAAGTGGGAAAGCAAAATAATTCTAATAATGGATAGAATTGTTTCACATTATCTTTACAAAGTACAAGCCTTCTCTGATAGCTGTGCCTTAGATTTGAGTAGAACAAAGTCACATCCTTTAATATCACAGTCTGTATTGAGTGTTTTAATGTTGAATCTGTTTTGAACAACTGCATATACTGCTAACTACTTTAAATGCTAACGGTGGCTTACATGTTATGAGATCATCATGGGTGTTTTCATCTTTTAAAAGTAAAAACAGCCATCAAATATTATTAAAAACAAGAGTAAAATGTTCCCTGCTGAAATCTAACAAATGAAGTAAAGCACCAATACCATAACTGAATAAATGTTCATAGTAATGTCAATCTTCTACTCTAGCTTGTCCGACACTGTTAGCCTTGCAATGAATAATGCATAGGAGCAGTAGCTTGTCTGCAAGTCCTTTTAGAAAGGTCTGATGTTTGTAATCTCGCTTCTTAAGAGGGCAAAGGTCAAATCGTTGCATAAGTGAGTGTAGCTTTGAGCTGTTTCTGGGTGAGTTTATTGATCTGGTCCAAAGCTGTTTGTGTTTGCACAACACAAAGGAGTATTTTGGATATCTGCCAAACGACCCAGATAGAAGTCTTGGCTCGTATGGGACAGAACATAAACTGTAATGGACACAGATACTACTAATGTATGTCTTCCTGCTGTAACTCATCCCTCCGTGGTCTGGTTTGATCATTTTCTGCTGATGCTTTTCTTTTTGAAGGAAATGAAAGTAGATTTTTGTCTGTCAGCAATTAACCCGTTGTAACAGCTGGTAAATCAGTCAACATTGGATACTTTCACTCCTGCAGTTCCCATCGACATTTTTAGATAAAACGTTAGAATTGTATTTCATAATAGAATCACAATAATATTTTTCTGATTCTTTTCAGAGAAGGACTATTAATTATATACGACTGTTGATTTATCTGTGTGTGTCTGTCAGTAGAGATAACGTATAACAACGGGTGATGGAGGCTTTCTGCCGATGAATACATGCCAAAATTACAAATGTTAGGCCAACTCATGTTTTATCATTTGTATCATTTATCATTCATCTAATGCATGAAGCTACATCCTGTAATGTTTAAAAAACAAATTGATATAGTTTGACTAAATCCAGCTTTACAGTGAGGGTGATGAAGCTCTAAAAATGGCACACTTACTGCGGTTGGAGATGGTTTCCTCCAACCTCTGATGAGAAATGAGGTTTGTTGATCAAACATCACTTTACAACTTAACAGTGAAAAGGCCATCTTACTGCCATAAATATATAATATGTATAATATTCACGTTAATTGGTCAGTCGATGACTTTTTCACCTTACATCGTTACAAAAAGGTGAAATACTTGTACAAATACAATGCTACATATCAACAATAAAAACCCTGCGCAGTATTTTTTGTACATTGCCAGCTATGCTCAGAGTTTATTTTGAGAGAAGACTTCTGCACCTGGATGAATACTCATTTTGCTTGTTACCTCCACAGCTTTCTTTGAATACAAGGAAGATGGAGGAAGATTTCCAAACCCTCCATCCTACAGTGTTGCCACCACTTTGCCCTCCTATGATGAAGCTGAGCGGAGCAAAGAAGAGGCAGCCATCCCCCTGGTCACTGGAAGAGTCACGGTAGATTGATCTAATTTATATGTAGAAATGTACCAATACAAACGTAACATTAAAACAGATCGGAGGTAAACTCAAGCTATTGTCATATATCTACATATTTCTTGCTGTGGGTGCAGGAGGACGACTTTGTGGCGAGGGATGACTTTGAAGACGCGGACCAGCTGCGAATAGGAAATGACGGCATCTTCATGCTCACCTTCTTCAGTAAGAACTCGTTTAACAGTTGACCTGCGTTCAGTTTTTCTTTTGTAAAAGAGTATACTGACTTTCAGTTTCACTTGCATAGAGCCGGCTTGTAATCGGCTGGTTATTATTTATTTATATATCTGTAAAAACCTGGTCACTGAAAAGGAAAAAGATGCACTCATTTAACATCGGATGTGTAGTTGCTCTTGAATAAGGGATCTGGCATACTATTTTCTAAAATGAATTTGGCATATTCACAAAGGCTGTTACATAATGAACTGAGTGCCAGTACACTCACTGCACACGTTTGTTTCCAGCAAAAGACGGAGGAGGAGAAATGTGTGCCAGTCAGTTGGATGACTTAAAAAAAACAACTGACATCTTGGATTAAAAATCTCCTACCATCTATTGGTCATGCTTTGAAAATGACATATTCTTTGTTTTTTTTTCTGTCACCAGTGGCATTCCTCTTCAACTGGATCGGCTTCTTCTTGTCGTTCTGTTTGACCACATCAGCCGCCGGCCGATATGGGGCCATCTCTGGCTTTGGCCTGTCCCTCATCAAATGGGTTCTTATTGTCAGGGTAAGAGCTATTTAGTGAATATTCACCACTATTCAGTGTTGTAAAGGTGCAGAATTACTAGTTCTTATTTGTTTTTCTGTACAGAAACACTTTAAACTCTACAAATGGTCTAAGATAAGTTTCTAAGATCAGGTCTTATGGGTTTATTTGGATCCGTCTGCAGCTCCTCACAGTTACTACTTGTATTTCTTCCAGTTTTCTACCTACTTCCCTGGTTACTTTGATGGACAGTACTGGTTGTGGTGGGTGTTCCTGGCCCTGGGTAAGTGAGAGACATTTTTTTATTAAGAAATTGAGTTTCCTGTTATTTGTTACTTTTAGGTAATTGCCTTATGATGCATTACATATCTTCTCTTTGTTCTGCAGGCTTCATGCTCTTCATCAGAGGCTTTGTTAACTACTCCAGGGTGCGTAAACTGGCTGATCCCGCCTACGCCACTCTTCCCCGAACAAGGGTGCTCTTCATCTATTAGAGGTAAGGTGTATTAATCTGTTCACACTCATCGTGGTTTGTCATTGGAGACATTTACATGCACACAGGAGTGATAACATTAGGGCAACGATGGGACTGAACGATTGAATTTCTTTTCATATACATCTGCCATTATTTACTTCCCACCATGTCGTGTCGAATTCCATTAAACACATTTTTTTGTAACTACACCAGTCAGGGCATTACTCACTCAAATCTGTGACTGAATTTTAGGCAGATGAGTTGCATTGTGGGTCATTTGGTCTTCAGGTAACATACAAATGTGAAAGGCCCCGTCTAGAGCCAGAGTTTGGTTTGTCCGCTCTGGGCTTCTGTAGAAACTTGGCAGAGCAACATGGCAGACTCCATGTAGATATGAAGGGCTCATTCTAAGGTAACGAAAACAAAATAATTCTTAATTTCAGGTGATTACACACTAATGCAAACATAGCTATGAATATTTTATTCCATTTCTGCCAATGGATCCGTTTTAATCCTACAGACTGGCCCTTTAAGTGACATTTCTGTTTAGTATTTTAGCCAGTATTACTTATTCATGACCGGAACATTCCTCTGGTTACTTCCCAGCCATTGGGGAGACCATGATGCAATTTACTCAAGGATCAAGTGGAAATCCATGTTATCTGGGTTTACACATGACATGCTCACGATGATAACTGAAGTAGATAAATATTGGAGTATTGCTTTAATCTGGTCAGTCTGAGTTATTACTGGGCATGTAAACATAGCCACTGACAAACCACAGACATCACCAAACATCCTTTCAAAGTATATTTCCAGACTTGATTTGTTCATCTTCTCTTATCCTAAATCCAGGATGTTGGATGTGGCAGAACTGGGCGTGACCAACACAAGCAGCAACTCTGTGAGGAGTTTCACATTTTAAGTGAAGACACTTAAACCAGAAATCGACCAGACGAGTTATAGATGAAGACAACCTTCGATAAAATATTCAGGAATTATATCACTTGTTTTATTTTGTTTTCAATCTTTATTAATGGAAAATGGTTAACAGTAATAGTCCCTTGATGTACTCATTAGTGGCGAATGTTAAGTGCTATTTACATCTCTGTTTGTAATGTATAAGTAATGCCTTATATCATTTGAAAGTAGCGTACGAGCATGCATCTGCCCTTAAGGTCAATAAATAGGGAGCGTCTCATGTTGGTGACACTTGAAGCCAACAGGTATTAAGTAGTACAACACTCTTGATTTGCCACAGCATGCAACACACTTTGTAATCTGCACTAATCATGGTTTTATTGTGATTATTATAGGCTGTTTTTAGATACCACATACACTTAAAAAGCAAGCTTTCATTAGGCTGTAAATGCTGATATGCACATATTTCACTCACCTGTTGGCTTTAAGTAGTGTTGCCCTTTTGTTTAGCCAGGAGGGGGCAGTGTTGTCTGCTGCTTTTTAACTTGTTAGGAGCTGTTCATGAAGGGCATTGTCATAATAAAACGTACATGCTTGTGATTCAAAACGCAGTGTCAGTAGAGCACATTAAAATTACATCTATGTATCAGAAGTTTGGATTTTTGCCTGTTAGATATTTTGTTGTACATTTAAATCAGGTGAAACTATCCACCCTGGAAATAGAGTTTAGGTTACTAACATGATTTTAGATGATCCAGTTTAAGTCTTTTAAACATGACCAAGCCAGAAACCAGACGGTCACAAATGTCAAGTGACAAACCCCGGAGCCACTCGGGCCGACGAGGAAGGGATGCAGAGGCTTTTGGTCAGTGACGGGCAGCAAACCAAGATGATTTAAATGGCCGTGTGAGCACATTTTCTGGTTCATGTTCTCAAAAAGCTCACGTAGATGTAACAGCATGACCTTTCCATGACTCGTCAGTGAGTCAGCATCTCGTTGGTCGTCATCGGAAAAGCTGTGATTACAGAGAAGAGTCTGAGCCGTCTGAGTTTTAGATGTTAACGATCTCACTCAGACATTTGGATCAAATTATCTAAGAGCATAAAAATAACTCAAATTCCATTTTCAGGTGGTGTTTTTGCCTTAAGATTTTATTGACAGATGGGGAAGGGAAATCTGTACTTTGTTTTTCTCATGATTAATACGGTCTACGATGTTAGCTATATTGTGGGTATCGAAACTATATCAAAGAATGTTGTATGCAGGTGCACTTTTAGCAACATAACCAATAAAACCCAGAGGGTGTTCCCATCATTACTTTAAATCCCAGACATATAAAACAAGGAATGGCTGGCGCAGTGGTTTGTGTTTTATACTTTGGAAGAAACGACATGAGGATAATGCAGGTTGTCATGATCCAATCACTGTCTCCGCCTGGTCCAGCAAACTGAGCGGCCCAATCCGTTAACTTCATACTTCTGCCATGGCTTTGATACAGACCCATTATGCTTAATTCTATGTGATGTAGAGATGCAACCTTGGGGTTTTGTTGTTATGAAACTGTACAGAGTATGTTTAGTGTTAAATAAATGTCACTTTCAATGCGTAATTTCAGAGTTTCCTGGATTGTGTTACATACAAGATTAGATTATTTACAGGTCATGAAGCTAAAGTTTGAGGGAAAAGGGCATGAACATTAGAATGTGAGGCTCAAAAGGGCAATAGGGTTACAGCGTTTGTCCGTTTAATGGTGCAGTGCACTGGTGTAAGTGTTTCACCTTTCAGCTCGTCACACCTTGTCGTATACAGAGAAGCTCAGCAGCCCTTTTCAAGATGTTAATTCATATATATTTTTCTCTTCTACTCGGCCCAAAGCTTTGATGCAGAAAAGTCAAACTCAAAGCACAAGTTCAGTTTATTCACAAAGCAGTAAAATCATAAGAAATGATAATGGAGATATCTGAAGCTTGAGAATATGGGCCCAGACACTAAGCATATAGTATTTATTAATAAATGTTGACCAACATGTCTGGATTTGATAAAGTGCAGGTATTATACAGTAACATTTATGGCATAACTTCCAACAACATTCTCAATCAATGGGTTACTAAGTAAGTGCAGTAGTTTGAGAAAATGGGATTTTTTAATGAAACTACACTATGAATTTTAATATAATATAAAAATAATAATACATTTTTTATACAAGTTTTTGTCTGCCTATGTAATGGATTATTACTACTCAGTTTTTTTTATTTCCTATCCGTCAAAATCATCTCAACTGTGGCTCAGCTTGAGAACCACTAATTCAGATTTAATCGTAAAGGCCCTGTCACACATCCGTATGGCAGAAACATGCCGGCGTATATGAAAAGTAGCTCAAAATAATACGTCCAACTTTTCCACAGCGGTGTTATAGCTGACTCGTACATAACGTATACATAACGAATTATTATACGTATGTCAAACATTGATAGCGTATCACACACAACGTATCAGAGCGTCTGGCCAACGGAGCTGGAAAAGTGCCATCTGGTTCACGTCATGCTGATGCTGGAGAACGGCTAGAATGTACTCTTGTCGCAGCCTCTCAGCATCCTCCATGCTCTCTGATGATGGGATGATGATGGGTTGATGAGCTACTCACAGGAACCCTATATACTACATTCAAAGTTTAACATAGGTTACGAATAGGTTATCCACTCGTTATCAATAAGTTGGCTGTAGGATTCACCGTCAGCCGACATAGCCTATATCTAACGTACTCGCGTACTGTAATTACGTAGGTATTCAGTATTCACGTATGTCTAACGTAACGTAACTTATGGGTAACGGCTGCATAACTTATGAGGTACGCGTTGGGTACGTCCGAAAATGTTCTTCTGTGCGAATAGAAGACCTGCTGCCAACTAAATCAGGATGTTGTGTTAGTGGACCAAAGCATGACATGTAGTCTTTTAGCTCTGATGCAAGCTGGTTAATTCTGCATAAACATCAAACAGACTTTGCAGCTTCGCCTCCTTTTGGTCTGTAAGCAAGCCTGTACCTCATTAACCATTTTCACACCACTACTTCATGTATAGTTCTGGTTTGTGACCTAAAATGGTGAAATCGGTCTATTTGAACAAAAATCTATCCTGGTGCAGCTTCACATCCATTCAGGTGGAGCATCACTGTTGAGTGTGTACACTCAGTCACTCAGCTGTCGGGGCAGAAAGAAGATGGCCTTTTGTCCGATGTGAGTTCTTGGACCAAGTTTAGGTTTTCCGTTCTTTTTCAGCGCTACGTACCAGTTCCTGTCCTGATATTTCTGAGGTACATATGTGTTGTAGTGGTTCTCCTCCAACTTCTCCAGGAAATAACATTCATCAGTCACTTTGGGCTGAGAGATAAACACAAAAAAGCACCAACAGCCGACAGCACTTTAGGGGAATTCACCAAAGATGAATTAATTATTTACAATATGAAATATTCCTCTACATATGCATGCATCATTAAGTTTAATGTACTGATTCACTATCACACGTCACCATCAGGTCTATTGCAGATACTCACTGAACTGTACAACCGGCCCTCGTCGCTCATGGCCAAATATCGCCCAGCTTCGGTTCCTTGGACGACCACTACACCTCTGTCCACAGCTTTGAGCTTTAAAACAACTGAAAGGAGAACAAGTTTAAAATAACAATATATTAACAACTGAAATCGTAAACACACCTCTACAAACACAGGTCACTTTCTGTTCTGTTCAGAGATATCTGAGATTTCTCTGTCAGTTCCAAACGTTCTGCTTGTTTGCTCTGAGCTTCAGTCAGTGGACATGAACAGACACAAGAAGACATTTAAACAATTTAAAATCCTTGCTCTTGATTTAAATTACTGAATGGATAGTTAGTGCAGTCTCATGAAACCAAAAGAATGGTGCTGACGGATTACTCAAATATAAAACACATTGTTAAAGAAATAAAAGAGATATATGGCAAATATGCATTTTATATATATATTATTATTTATTTTGACATTGACACAATACTCATTAATGAACAGAAAAAATACCTGTAAATGAGCCTGTTGACAACATTTCCAAAAGGTACCATAAACATAATACATTCATGATAAGGTACATATAAAAAGAATACTAGAAAAAGGTAGAAAATTCATATATGTATCAGAAAAGGTTACTATACATAATACATACAAATACATAGGAGTTAAAAAATAACTGTCTTAATAAGAGGGAGGAAGAGGTAGTGCCAGGAGGGCTTTAGTGGCGTGGCTTTACCTACATAAGAGGTCACCTGTGGTGCAGAGAAACAATATAGATTAAACATACATGCACTAGTTACAGAAATGGACTCAAATCAAATGTCTCATTCATTATTTTGAGAAAGTTATATTGACTTACAGGTCCTTGGTTTTTTTTTTTTTAATCACAATGGGCGTCCATACAAAACTACTGGGATGTTTCATCTTTTTCAAGCCTAAAATGAGCGACATCCCCCTTTAAATGGGCTTCCACATTTTCGCATTAAAGGAATTTATAAGACGTGTGTGAAAAAGACTGACTCCTATCCTCTTTTCCTGCTCTTGAACCTGACAGTAAAGGAAGTGAACGCATCATGTTGCAGGCGTGCCGGGATGTAAAATGTGCTGCAGGCTTACTATGCACGTCCCTGTCGTCCCTCTGCCCCTGCACCGTCCCATCGGGGAGGATCTGGAGGTGGTGTCCGCCATTCATGCAGTACAGCCGAGTCAGACGCCTGAAGTCCTGCAGCGGGCCGCAGTCCACGGTCTGGTCCTCCTCTGATGCAAACATCTTCTCATCCGTCATCCCACTCACAGGAAACACAGCTGTGTAATCAACAGGAACGTTTGTGGAGGAGTTTGGGTTTCTGTGAGCTGTCTCGGTCCCCCTGCAGTGGTCAGGTGTTTACATGCTCGTGAACGAGCGCAGAGATCACAGAGGCAGCGGGGTGCGCGTCCCCGACTCCTGGCCTCGACAACTGGGAGAATGAAGTGGGATCACGAAGTGGGATCACTGACACATACCTCAAAACTAACTTTTCAAAAGTATAGTAATGTATTATTTTCTTTACTAGATTCTAAATAATATAATATAAGATTTAATTTATTGTTTATAAAGTTATATTCTTGGGCAGTAGTGCAAACAGCGTCAACTAACTTAAAACAATAAGTAGCCAAATGTAGTAATAAATTACATCTTTTACTTGAGTGAAAGTATGACATAATACTGTACCTAAGTCCTGCATTCAAATATAATTAAGTAAAAGCACAAGTATGGAGTTGTACTTTAAGTATCAAAAGTAAAAGTACTGTAAGAGCTACTTAATAGATATATTTGACATGTAAAATCTTGATCTGAAAAGTAACTAAAGTTGTCTGAGTGTAGTGAGTGTAAGTGTAGTGAGTAGAAATGTTAAAATAGCATTAAATGGGAATACTCTATATTACTCTAAATTTGTACTTAAGTACAGTACTTGAGTAAATGTACTTAGTTACTTTCCACCACTGAATTTTAGTAGCTTATTTTTAACTACCTGGGTGGACTACAGGGTGATTAAGACATGTTTAGGTTAAGATAAGAGAAGGTTCATGAACACGCTTGAATAATTAAAATGTTAGCACTTACTTCTCAAGCAGTGATGGCGCTGCAGGTGTCAGAATGGAAAAGCAAATTTATTTGCTTGCTAATAAAAAGTGTCTTACAACGAGCTTACCGTTTCCACAGTTCAGTATCGAGTTAATATTCCTTGTTTGGAGAAGTACCACACAAAGACATACAGTTCAACCTTTAATCAATGGAGGAAAAGATCAACAGGAGTCACACTACAGAGGAGAAATAATACAGAGGAGTCGGTATAGAAAAAAACTATTATTTGGAGACAAATACACCACATTTTCTTTACAATGGATTATATGTACATATTCAAATTTTTTAAGCAAAACATTTTTTTTTTTGCGAAAGCATATACCAGTGAAACATGATCTGCCCTTAATAATTCAGAAATGTCTGCATATGCTTTGTACAAAATAGATTTTCAAACAATATTTGGGTAGTGCAAATCTTTTTCCTTTTTTTAAGATTCAAGCTGGTTGATTACTTTCACAAACAGTTTGTGTGTGAAAAAGACTGACTCCTATCCTATTCACAGTATTACACAATTTGACCAAAGCCGTCACATAAGAGTAAAAAAATGTGTTTAAAAAACAAAACAAAGAACTGTACATTTGTCTTCTAGGAGGTACATAGTTTACACTGACACGTGTTGAATTTGTCTGTGCTTGCTTTGGTCACCTTGTAGTCAAACTTCAAATAGGCTTTTTGTGTTCAGTCTGTGTCGACTGACTAAGTGTAGTTTTCCTGAAAATTTAGCCTGCACAGATATTGTTAAATGTGAATCTCCTGTAAGGAAATAGCTTATACTGGAAAAATGTTAAACAAAAAAAAGGAAGTGACCACATTTTGTTATGTGATGGTGACAGAATATCTGTCGTTTCTATTGCATATTTAGTTGTCCTCCTCAAAAATGTACACGAAAGTAAGCAAGGATTCATTTTTGAGCGAGAAGAGGCAAGTGTGCGTTATCGTATATATAGATATAGATATACATCTATATCTATATATAGATGTATATCTATATGCATATGTATATGTATATATATATATATATATAAACCTGTTTAAATGAGCAGCAGCAGAGATTTGGATACACTGAATGTGAAAGTAACCTATGAGTAACCCCTAAGCAGTTAATGAAGATGGTTTTCAACTATTTTTGAAAAAACATCAGAAAGAAAAACAACAAGTATAATTTTTCTGAGCCTGGGTATGAATGACAACAGTGGCAGCACATTCCTAAAGCGTTCCTAATCCTGACAACAAAAAAAATACACACCCTAAATCAAAGAAGCAGAAACATTTTGGGAATCCAAACTGACTGTTTTTGGTTCTCAAAGTCAGGACAAAAAAAACGACTGAACATGGACAACCACGTACTGTGTGAATCAGACATTACATTTCAACAACCTGAGCACGGGAAGCGGTTAAACATTTATAATGAGTGCTTTTATATTTGTTGTTGGGATACTTTAGCAACAGCAAAACAATTTGACATTTTCCAAATTTAAATGAGCACTTTGTAGTCGCTCACTTGACATATTTATCCAATTATTTTAAACTGGCAGGGCATCACCTTTGATCCGTCAAGAGCTTTTTTTCTTTATAATTAAATGAATTCCCCTTCAAGCTTAACATTCATGTCAAAACCTGGATTATGTTTGTGCTTCAAACACACAACATGAGAAACTGCACTGACAACTGATGGAAATGGGTTCAAATCCCACTTACTTTACACAACACACAAAGAAAGGGATACTGACAGACCTACGTTATTCTGTGTGATTACACAACACATCTGTGAGGGCCTTGAGTTACAAATAAAGCTCAGTTATCACCAATTAATTATGACCTCAATCCAGTGGACAGAAGCTCAGATAATTCAGACAAATGTATAAGATTCAATACTGGGACTTGTTCCCCTCCTCTGATGCAAACACTGACCAACTTTCAGCATCACTGAAAACAGACGAAACAGGAGTTTGGCACTGAAATAGTTCCCAGAGAATAAAAGGATCAATGCTGCCTGCCTCCAGAGGCAGTGACGCTACACTTTCACTGTGACATGACTCTATGAGGTGACTGAGGTTAAGTGCTGTCAAACATTGGAGCTCGACTACCCAACAGACAGACAAGTAAATGTGTAAATGTACTAAAGACTCGGACATTAATACAAGGTGCCTACAGGGCGTTAAGGAACAGAAGGCTTAAACTGGAGGGGTCGAAGGTTATCAGCAGCAGCTGTCGGAGGTTTACAGGATAATGTCTGGAGCTGTCCAGCATACAAACTGGTTTAAAAGGAATATTTCGAGATTTTGGGAAATGCGCTTATTCACTTTCTTGTTCGAGAAGACTGACACCACTCTTGTGTGTGTGGTAAATATGAAGCTTCAACCAGTTAGCTTAGCTTAGCATAACGACTAGCTCAGTCTTAAGGTTACAAAATCTGCTTACTAGCCTCTCTGCAGCTCAGCAATGAACACACATAAACGTATAAGTGGTTTGTATAATCAATACAAAAACTACAATTCAGCATTTTGCCAGCAGTTAAGTGTCTAAGTGACAATTTCCTTTAGACTGAGACGGGCTAGCGGTTTTGCTATGTCCAGTCTTTATGCGAAGCTAAGCTAACTCCAGCTACATATCAACCTTCTCATGTTGGCAAGAAAGAAAAAAAATGCATTTCCCAGAATGTTAAAAAAAAAAGTAAAGTAAAATGCAAAGGCTTTTGATAATTAAATATCCAAAGTCTGTTGCTTACTGCATGTTTGTCAGTTTTATAAAACAGACTTTAAAAGAAACCTTTTAAAAAGTGAAGGACGGTTATTTTCCAACCAGTTTGAGCAATGTTAAAACCACAGAAATTAGTCTTCCTGATTAATTATAAATGACATAATCTAGCAAACACAATAACATATGCCCTCTGTTCTCTGATTGGTAGACGCAGGTATCTAACACATTCCATGATTAGACTGTTGGGGCTAAAATAAATGTCAAAGCCGGCTATTTCCTATAGAAAAAGTTGTATAACTTCCATCTCAAGTCATATAGTGAAGACTGGTACAGCAGAACAGTCTTTCTTCACAGTCTTTTAAAGCCTTTAGCTGGGTACAAAGTGCTCCAATCACAATTAAGGAGTTGAGTGTGCGGCAGATTGCGTGAAAGGAAGCAGGCTTTGAATATTATTTCTTAAATTGATGGATTATTTCTACACACGGCGGATGGGCCGATCTGCCACTTCTAAAGATAAACACAGCCATTGAAAAGAAAAAGGCAAACTTGCAGCTGCATGGAACATAAAAAGTACAATCAACATACGATGAAGGTATACCATGGTGGGTTAAAGAGAGCACGTCTTGAACAGGAAGGAAGAAATGGCTAAGATGATATTTGAAGCAAAAAAGGCACATATTTTTTTTCCCTTTTATAATAGACGTGTAAACCTGGAAGCGGTTTGGCTTGTGGGAGAAATCATCCTTTTAACGATGCGCGTCTATCAACAATCCAACAGAATTGTTTCTTATCCAAAGCATCAATCAAAGCAATGAATTATGCTTTTTAAATGACTGGAAAACAGAGTTTTCCCCCATATGACTCATAAACATTTTGTTCCAACCCCCTATAAAAACTAACAGAGGAACTTACAGTCTAAAAGCCTACTTAAGAGCATGTTATTAATCAAGCTTTGTTACCTTCCCAGATAACAAT